>NW_026901072.1:0-28037 GCF_033783945.1 Neopsephotus bourkii | reverse complement strand
CCCATCTCCTCCCTCCCATCCCCATCCCATCCCCATCCTCACCCCATCCCCATCCCCATCCCATCCCCATCCATCCCCATCCCCATCCCATCCCCATCCCCATCCCCATCCCATCCCCATCCCATCCCCATCCCATCCCCATCCCATCCCCATCCCCATCCATCCCTATCCCATCCCCATCCCCATCCCATCCCCATCCATCCCCATCGCCATCCATCCCCATCCCCATCCATCTCCATCCCCATCCCGTCTCCATCCCCATCCCATCTCCATCATCCTCATCCCATCTCCATCCCATCCCCATCTCCATCCCATCCCCCTCCCATCCCATCCCATCCCATCTCCCATCCCCATCCCATCCCATCCCCATCCCATCCCCACCCCCATCCCATCCCATCCCCATCCCTCCCATTCCCATCCCCCATCCCATCCCCATCCCCATCCCCATCCCTTGTCCCCATCCTTCCATCCCATCCCCATCCATCCCCATCCCCATCCCTATTCCATCCCCATCCCTATTCCCATCCCATCCCCATCCCATCCCATCCCCATCCCCATCCGATCCCATCCCCGATCCATCCCCATCCATATCCCCATCCATCCCCTATCCCCATCCCTTCCTCCATCCCATCCCCATCCCCATCCCATCCCCATCCCCATCCCCTCCCCATCCCATCCCATCCCCTCCAACCCATCCCATCCCCATCCATTCCCTATCCCATCCCCATCTCCATCCGACTCCCACCCCATCCCATCCCCATCCCATCCCCATCCCATCCCCATCCCCATCCCACCCCCCCCATACCCAAACTTCCTCCTTCACCAGCCCCGCGATCCTCATCAGCAGCCTCGGGAGGTGCTGGGGGGGGAACGCTCCCCACGCGTGCTCCATGCAGAGCCCCAGCAGGAAAGCGGGGGCCAGGACCCCCATCCCCTGCGGGGCCCCCCCCGCACCCCAGGGCTCCCGCACGATCTCCCGCAGGAGCCGCTCCTCGTGCTCCGCCCGGTACCGCAGCGCCTCCCTGCGGCCCCTGCCGGTACTGCAGCCCTCGCAGCGCAGCGCCCCCAGCCAGGGGGGGCTCTGCTCTTGGGGGGCCCCCCCCCGGGGGTCCTTATAGAGCAACAGGAAGTGCTCCCCCAGCCCCAGCAGGTCCCCGGGTTTCAATGGGGCCCGGCGGAACAGAGGGACCCCATTATGGGTCATGGGGGCCCCCCGGTAGGGGCGCACGGTGGCAGGGACCCCCGGGGGGGCCCGTACGAGGCAGTGGCGGGGGAGGATGTCCGGGGCGTTGAGGAAGGTGTCAATGGAAGGGGGGGACCCCTGGGGGGGGCGGTCGGGGGGGCCCCGGCGCCCGAAGATGTGCTGGGAGCGAGTCATGACGTAGAGCACAAAGTCCTGGGGGGGGGGAACACAAAGGGGTTGGGGGGGGCACTTAGGGGGTGGGGAGGGAGGGAATGGGAAGGGGGGGCTATGGGGAGAGGATGGGGGGGTATGGATATGGGGGGCTGGGGGCTAAGGAATGGGAGGGGTTGGGGTGGGGATATGGGGGGATGGGAAGAGGGGTCAATGGTGGGGCATGGGAAGAGGGGCTCAATGGGGGGCATGGGAACAGGGTTCAATGGAGGGGGCATGGGAACAGGGTTCAATGGGGGGCACAGGAAGAGGGGTCAATGGGGGGGCATGGGAACAGGGTTCAGGGGGGGCCATGGACAGAGGGGTCAATGGGGGGGCATGGAAAGAGGGGTCAATGGGAGGGCATGGGAAGAAGGGTCAATGGGGGGGCATGGGAATAGGGGTCAATGGTGGGGCATGGGAAGAGAGTTCAATGGGGGCATGGGAACAGGGTTCAATGGGGGGGCATGGGAACAGGGTTCAATGGGGGGGCATGGACAGAGGGGTCAATGGGGGGGTCATGGGAACATGAGACATGGGGGGGGTGGTTGAGGAAAGGAAGGGACTGGGGGGCCATGGACGGGAAGGGGACACTTTGGGGGGGATCATGACCATGGAAGGGGGTGCGGGTAAGGAAATGCCCCCCCCCCGTTACCTGCTTGCCATAGCCCTGCAGCAGCAGGAAGTAGGGGTGATGCTGGGGGGGCTGGATGAGGCACTGCGAGAGCTGCTCCAGGCTGGTGCCGTCCCCCCCTCCCTCCTCCTCCTCCTCCTCCTCACCCCCCCCTGCAGCGGCTCCATCGGGGCCGGGGGTCGGGGGGGTCCCGTCGGTTGGGGGGGGCCCCGGGGGGGGGGCGGGGGTGGTGGGGTCCCCCCCGGCCACGCTGAGCACGGCCTTGCGGTCCCTGCGGCGCCGGGTGCTCAGGTTCATGTCGCTGATGCTGCGGCGCAGGGAGAGGTTCTCGGAGCGCTCCTTGGGGGGGGCCGGGCCCCCCGAGGCCGCACGGGAGCGGTTGCGCTGCAGGCGCCGGGTCTGGGATGAGGGCCCTGGGGAGAGAGGGGGGGAGACGGGGTTAGGGTCAGGGCCATAGACACAGACAGTGGCCCTATGGCCATAGACACATCCAGCATCCCTATGGCCATAGACACATCCAGCATCCCTATGGCCATAGACACATCCAGCATCCCTATGGCCATAGACACATACAGCATCCCTATGGCCATAGACACATACAGCATCCCTATGGCCATAGACACATCCAGCATCCCTATGGCCATGAACATCAGCATCCCATGGCCATGACATCCAGCATCCCTATGGCCATAGACACATCCAGCATCCCTATGGCCATAGACACATACAGCATCCCTATGGCCATAGACACATACAGCATCCCTATGGCCATAGACACATACAGCATCCCTATGGCCATTGACACATACAGCATCCCTATGGCCATAGACACATACAGCATCCCTATGGCCATAGACACATACAGCATCCCTATGGCCATAGACACATACAGCATCCCTATGGCCATAGACACATCCAGCATCCCTATGGCCATTGACACGTACAGCATCCCTATGGCCATAGACACATACAGCATCCCTATGGCCATAGACACATCCAGCATCCCTATGGCCATAGACACATACAGCATCCCTATGGCCATTGACACATCCAGCATCCCTATGGCCATAGACACATCCAGCATCCCTATGGCCATAGACACATCCAGCATCCCTATGGCCATAGACACATCCAGCATCCCTATGGCCATAGACACATACAGCATCCCTATGGCCATTGACACATACAGCATCCCTATGGCCATAGACACATACAGCATCCCTATGGCCATAGACACGTACAGCATCCCTATGGCCATAGACACCTAGCCATAGACACATACAGCATCCCTATGGCCATAGACACATACAGCATCCCTATGGCCATTGACACATACAGCATCCCTATGGCCATAGACACATACAGCATCCCTATGGCCATAGACACATACAGCATCCCTATGGCCATAGACACATCCAGCATCCCTATGGCCATAGACACATACAGCATCCCTATGGCCATAGACACATACAGCATCCCTATGGCCATAGACACATACAGCATCCCTATGGCCATAGACACATACAGCATCCCTATGGCCATAGACACATCCAGCATCCCTATGGCCATAGACACATCCAGCATCCCTATGGCCATAGACACATACAGCATCCCTATGGCCATAGACACATACAGCATCCCTATGGCCATAGACACATACAGCATCCCTATGGCCATAGACACATACAGCATCCCTATGGCCATAGACACATCAGCATCCCTATGGCCATACACAGCATCCTATGTGTTGTTTTTGTGTGTTTGTGACACATACAGCATCCCTATGGCCATAGACACATACAGCATCCCTATGGCCATTGACACATACAGCATCCCTATGGCCATAGACACATACAGCATCCCTATGGCCATAGACACATACAGCATCCCTATGGCCATAGACACATACAGCATCCCTATGGCCATAGACACATCCAGCATCCCTATGGCCATGACACATACAGCATCCCTATGGCCATAGACACATACAGCATCCCTATGGCCATAGACACATACAGCATCCCTATGGCCATTGACACATACAGCATCCCTATGGCCATAGACACATCAGCATCCCTATGGCCATAGACACATCCAGCATCCCCATAGACACATCCAGATCCCTATGGTGAACATAGCATCCCTATGGCCATAGACACATACAGCATCCCTATGGCCATAGACACATACAGCATCCCTATGGCCATAGACACATACAGCATCCCTATGGCATACACATACAGCATCCCTATGGCCATAGACACATACAGCATCCCTATGGCCAATAATCCCCATAGACACATACAGCATCCCTATGGCCATAGACACATACAGCATCCCTATGGCCATAGACACATACAGCATCCCTATGGCCATAGACACATACAGCATCCCTATGGCCATAGACACATACAGCATCCCTATGGCCATTAGACACATACAGCATCCCTATAGCCATAGACACTCAGCATCCCTATGCATAGACACTAAGCTCCCTATGGCCATAGACACACAGCATCCCTATGGCCATAGACACATCCAGCATCCCTATGGCCATAGACACATCCAGCATCCCTATGGCCATAGACACATACAGCGTCTCTATATCTATATACACATATAGTGTTCCTATATCTATATACACATACAGCCTCCCTACGGAGATATATGCATAGAGTGTCCCTAGATCTATATAAATATACAGCATCCCTATATCCGTAGATGCATATAGCGTCCCTATAGCGATACACGCATACAGGGTCCCTATATCCATATGCACATAGAGGGTATACGCATACAGCATCACTATCTCTGCATGGGCATATAGAGTCCCTATCTCTATAGATGCATATAGCGTCCCTATAGAAATATGCATATATAGGTTGCTATAGCCATAGACACATATAGCATCCTTATATCCATATGCCTATATCCGAAGACACATACAGCATCCCTATACCCAGACACATACAGAATCCCTATAGCCGTAGATGCCTACAGTACCCCTATACCCATATGTGCATATAGCGTCCCTATATCTCTATACATGTTCAGCATCCCTATATCTGTACATTCATATAGTGTCCCTATACCCATAGAAACATATAAGGTCGTTATATCCATAGACGCATATAGGGTCCCTATATCCATATGCATATATAGGGTCCCTATATCCATATACTTATATAGCATCCCTATATCCATAGACGCCCATGGCATTCCTATATCCGCATACACATATAGTATCCCTATATCCACATGCACATTTAGTGTCCCTATAACCCTAGACACAGACAGCATCCCTCTAGCCATATACACATATAGCACCCCTATACCTATATGCACATACTGCATGCCTTTATCCATAGACACATATAGCACCCCTATATCCATAAGCACATATAGGATCCCTCTATCCTTAGACACCTATATTGCCCCTATATCCATACACAATTATAGCACCCCTACATCCATACGCACATATAGCATCCCTATACCCATACACACCTATAGCACCCCTACACCCATACACACCTTTAGCGCCCCTATACCAATAGACACCTAGGGCACCCCTATACCCATAAACACCTAAACACCTACGGCACCCCTATACCCATACACACCTATGCCACCCCTATACGCATAGACACCTATGGCACGCCTATACCCATACACACCTATAGTGCCCCTATACCCATAGACATTTATGGCACCCCTATACCCATAAACACCTATAGGGCCCCTATATCCATACACACCTATGACACCCCTATACCTATACACACCTATGGCACCCCTATTCCCATACACACCAATAGTACCCCTATACCCATACACACCTACGGCATCCTATACCTATATATACACCTATGGCACTCCTATACCCATACACACATATGACACCCCTACACCCATACACTCCTATAGCACCCCTATACCCATACACACCTACGGCACCCCTATACCCATACACACCCAGGGCACCCCTATACCCATACACACCTATGGCACCCCTATACCCATACACATCTATAGTTCCCCTATACTCATACACACCTATGGCACCCCTATACCCATACAAACCTATGACACTCCTGTACACTCCTATGGCACCCCTATACCCATACACACCTATGGCACCCCTGTACCCATAGACACCTAATGCACCCCTATACACATAGACACATATAGCACCCCTATACCCATAGACACCTTGGCACCCCTACACACACCTAACGCACACCTATACACATAGACACGTATAGCACTCCTATACCCATAGACACCTAATGCACCCCTATACACACCTATGGCACCCCTATATCCATAGACACCTATGGCACCTCTATAACCATACGCACCTATACCCACCCCTATTCCCATACACACCAATAGTGCCCCTATACCCATACACACCTATGGCACCCCTATACCTCTATACACCTATGGCACTCCTATACCCATACACACATATGACACCCCTACACCCATACACTCCTATAGCACCCCTATGCCCATAGACACCTATGGCACCCCTACACCCATACACACCTATGGCAATCCTATACCCATACACACCTGTAGCACCCCTATACCCATACACACCCGTGGCACCCCTATACCCATACACATCTATAGTTCCCCTGTACTCATACACACCTATGGCACCCCTATACACATACACACCTGTGGCACCCCTATACCCATACACATATATAGTTCCCCTATACCCATACACACCTATGGCACCCCTATACCCATACAAACCTATGACACCCCTGTACACTCCTATGGCACCCCTATACCCATACACACGTACGGCACCCCTACACCCCCAGACACCTAATGCACCCCTATACCCACAGACACCAATGGCCCCCCTATACCCCATAGCCACACCGAGTGCCCCCCATTGCCCCCATACCCCACGGGAGCCCCTCTCTCACCTCCTCCCTCCCCAGCCTCCTCCTGGAAGAAGCTCTCCACCTCCTGGCGCCGCCGGATCTCGAACCGCCTCGAGCACCCGCTCTTGGGCTTCCACACGTCCTGGAGCACCAGCGGCCGCTCGGAGTCCCCTATGGGCCTCAGGTGCTCCATGACCCACCCCCCGCCGGCCCCCATGGGCCTGCCCACCACGTCACAGAGCACGTATTCCCTGAGGACGCCGTCATCCGGGGCCAAGCCGTAGCGCTCCAGCGCCTCCCACACCAGCTCCCGCGCCGTGGACCGCGCCGTCGCCAGCACGCTCTTGTAGTTGGCCCCGCGGGAGAGGTTCCCCCCGAAGACCTTGAGGACGCCGGGGAGCTGGCGCGGTGATGCCGAGGGGTCCCCCCCCCCGCCCCGCTCCGGAGCCACCAACTCCTCCAGTTTCTTGTCGCTGAGCCAACGGGCGCCGGTGCCGGCGGCGCCGGAGCGATGGAAGAGGTTGGAGAGGCGCTTGTGGCGCGAGGCTTTGGCTTTGCAGGCCGGGCGCAGCTCCAAGGGCTCGCTGCCGCGGCTCGCCGTGTCCGAGGAGGTGGATCTGGGCAAGGGGGGGCAAGGGGGGTCAGTGGGGTCAATGGGATCGATGGGATCAATGGGATTGATGAGATCAATGGGGTAATGCAATCAATGGGATCGATGGGGATCAATGGGATTGATGAGATCAATGGGGATAATGGGATAAATGGGGATAATGGGATCAACGGGGGATAATGGGATCAATGGGATTGATGAGATCAATGGGGTAATGGGATCAATGGGATCGATGGGGATCAATGGGATTGATGAGATCAATGGGGATAATGGGATAAATGGGGATAATGGGATCAATGGGGGATAATGGGATCAATGGGATTGATGAGATCAATGGGGTAATGGGATCAATGGGATTGATGAGATCAATGGGGTAATGGGATCAATGGGGATCAATGGGATCAATGGGGATCAATGGGGATCAGTGGGGATCAATGGGGTAATGGGATCAGTGGGGATCAATGGGGTAATGGGATCAATGGGGATCAATGGGGATCAGTGGGGATCAATGGGGATCAGTGGGGATCAATGGGGATCAGTGGGGATCAATGGGGATCAGTGGGGATCAGTGGGGATCACTGGGGATCAGTGGGGATCACTGGGGATCAGGGCACACAAGGGGTCTCCTCACCGCACGGATCCAGCGCTGGGCCAGCGCCGGCTCATCTTGGCCAAGCGCTTCTTGGGGGAGTTGATCCAGAGCCCCACAGGGAAGTGGAGCTTCCCGAAGCGGGGGCTGCCCTCCTTGCGCTCCTCGGGGAGCATGGCGGGGTCTGGGGCCACACACACAGTGAGCCCTGAATGAACCCAATGGGAGTGAGCCCTGAATGAACCCCAATGGGAATGAGCCCTGAATGAACCCCAATGGGAATGAGCCCTGAATGAACCCCAATGGGAATGAGCCCTGAATGAACCCCAATGGGAATGAGCCCTGAATGAACCCCAACCCCAATGGGAATGAGCCCTGAATGAACCCCAACCCCAATGGGAATGAGCCCTGAATGAACCCCAATGGGAATGAGCCCTGAATGAACCCCAATGGGAATGAGCCCTGAATGAACCCCATGGGAATGAGCCCTGAATGAACCCCAATGGGAATGAGCCCTGAATGAACCCCATGGGAATGAGCCCTGAATGAACCCCAATGGGAATGAGCCCTGAATGAACCCCAATGGGAATGAGCCCTGAATGAACCCCAATGGGAATGAGCCCTGAATGAACCCCAACCCCCCCCGATCCCATCCCCTGTACCCCAGCTCCCGGCTCCCACTGGTGCTCAGCGCCGCAGCTCCAGGGCCTCAGCCTGGGCACCCCCCCCCCCCTTTGTCCTCTGCTCCCGGCCGGATACAGGGACAGGAAAAGGGAGAGGCAGGAAAGGAAACTGGGATGGGGGGTGGGGATGGGGAGGGTATGAGGATGGGGGGGTTATGGGGGGGTTATGGGGGAGTAATGGGGCTATATGGGGGGTTATGGGGCTATAGGGGGTGGTTATGAGGCTATGGGTTGGTTATGGGGGGGTATGGGGGGGTTATGGGGGTGTTATGGGGCTATGGGGGGGGTTATGGGGGGGTATGGGGGGGTTATGAGGCTACGGGGGGGTTATGGGGGTGTTATGGGGGGATTTGGGGCTATGGGGGGGATTATGTGGGGGTATGGGGGGGTTATGAGGCTATGGGGGGGTTATGGGGGGATTATGGGGTTATAGGGGGGTTATGGGGGGTTTATGGGGGGGTTATAGGGGGGTTATGAAGCTATGGGGGGGTTATCAGGGGGTTATGGGGGGGTTATTGGGGGTGTTATGGGGCTATGGGGGTGTTATGGGGCTATAGGGGGGGTTATGAGTCTATGGGGGATTATGAGGGGGGTTAAGGGGCTATGGGGGAGGAGTTATGGGCCTATGGGGGGGGATGGTGGGGGGGATGGGGATGGGGGAGGTGGTTAGGGGCCTATGGGGGGGTTTGGGGGCTACGGGGGGTGGAGGTGGTCATGGGGCTATGGGGGGGTATAGGGGGGTTATGGGGCTATGGGGGGATTATGGGGGGTTATGGAGCTATGGGGGGTTATGGGGCTATGGGGAGGGTGGAGGTGGTTATGGGGCTATGGGGGGGTTATGGGGCTATAGGGGGTGTTAGGAGGTGGTCATGGGGCTATGGGGGGGTATAGGGTTCTATAGGAGATGAGGTGTGTTCTGGGGGTGTTCTGGGGCTATGGGGGGGTACTGGGTGTGTTATGGGGCTCTGGGAGGTGGTTATGGGGCTATGGGGGGCCCTGTGGGGCTCAGGGCATGGTTATGGGGCTTAGGGGGTGGTTAAGGAGCTATACGGGGGAGTTATGGGGCTGGGGGAGGGGGCGTGAGAGGTGGTTATGGGGCTATGGGTGGGTTATGGGGGGGTTGGGAGTCGGTTATGGGGAGATCACCCCCAGCCCCACCTATGGGCACCTAAGGGGGGGGCTGCCCATTCACTGCCATCACATACCTCCGCCCCCCCACGGCTGTGTGGGGCTGCTTGGGGGGCTAAGGGGGCCTCTAGGGCCCAGCCCCACAGCGTCAATGGGTCCCTATGGGGCAGGCCCCGCCTCAGAGCCCCCCCCGGCCCCGGCCCCACAGCTCTCACCGCCGCGGCCGCCATTGCCCCTTCCTTCCTTCCTTCCTTCCCCTCAGCGCTGGCCCCGCCCACCCCGCCCCATCCCGGGGCTCGGATTGGCCGAGCGCTGCCCCCCCAGCGGCAAGGACAGCCAATGAGAGCGCGGGGGTGTGGCGAGGGAGGAAAGGGGCGGAGAAAGGGGAGTTCCGGCGGGAAGAGTGGGGGGCCAATCGGAAGGCGAGGATGGGTGGCCACGCCCCCTGCTCATGAGGTCACGCCCCCCCAGCGGCCCAAACACACGTGTCTGTGCGCACACGTATACATACGTGCAGCCATGCATGTACAGGCACATATACATGCTATAGGCTCCTATTGGGCACATACAGCCACATACATGTTATATACCTGCACCCATGCTATGGGCACCTATTGGGCACATACATGCACATACAGCCACATACATGTTACATATGTGCAGCCATGCATGTACAGGCACATATACATGCTATAGGCTCCTATTGGGCACATACAGCCACATACATGTTATATACGTGCACCCATGCTATGGGCACCTATTGGGCACATACATGCACATACAGCCACATACATGTTACATACGTGCAGCCATGCATGTACAGGCACATATACATGCTATAGGCTCCTATTGGGCACATACAGCCACATACATGTTATATACCTGCACCCATGCTATGGGCACCTATTGGGCACATACATGCACATACAGCCACATACATGTTACATACGTGCAGCCATGCATGTACAGGCACATATACATGCTACAGGCTCCTATTGGGCACATACCGCCACATACATGTTACATACATGTGCATCCATGTACTCATTCACGCACATGCAGGCACATATATGTGTATATGCATGCATCTATGTACACATATGGGCACATACAGGCACATACATGTTATATATATGCATCCATGTCCATGTACACACGTGTATACATGTGTTTCTATAGGTGTCTATGCACATACACATGTGTAGAGACACATACAAAGACACACGTGCATATATGTGCTTTCATGTGCACATACATGTGCATACAGACACATATAGCCCTATAGAAGCCCATACATGTACACATATATGTCCATATGGGCATATACACACCTATAAAAGCCCATACAAGCGCACATACATGTCCATACAGGCACACGTAGACCTATAGAAACCCATACATGTGCATACGGGCCCATACACACCCATAGAAATCCATACATATGCACACACATGTCCATATGGGCATATACACACCTATAGAAGCCTATACATGTGCACATACATGTCCATATGGGCACATATAGCCCTATAATAGCCTATACATGCCCATACGGGCACATAGAAACACCTACGGAAGCCCATACATGTGCACACACATGTCCATATGGGCACATATGCCCCTGTAGAAGCCCATACATGTGCACATACATGTGCATGCAGACACAAAGACCTATAGAAGCCCATGCATTACATATGGACATATATAGCCCTATAGATGCCCATACATGTGCACATACGTGTCCATACAGACACATAGAGGCCTATAGAAGCCATACATGTGCACATATGTGTCTATATGGGCCCATACACACCTATAAGAGCCCATTTACCCCCATAGAACCCCTTCTGTCGCCCCTCCCCCCCCTCCATGGGTCCAGCCGCCCCTCCCCCCCCGCGGTCAGCCCGGGCCTGCCCCAACCAGGGGCTCTTGCGTCAGCCCCCCCCCCGCCCCTCCCCCACCGGACCCATGGACACGGGGGGGAGGGGCAGGGGGGGCATAGGGGCCTATGGGGGCTATAGGGGCTATAGAAAGCTATGGGGGGCTATAGGGGCTATAGGGGGCTATAGGGGGCTATAGGGGGCTATAGGGGCTATAGGGTGCTATAGGGGCTATAGGATGCTATAAGGGCTATAGGGTGCTATAGGGGGCTATAGGATGCTATAGGGGCTATAGGGTGCTATAGGGGCTATAGGGGGCTATAGGGGGCTATAGGGGCTATAGGGGGCTATAGGGAGCTATAGGGGGCTATAGGGGGCTATAGGGGGCTATGGGGGCTATGGGGGCTATAGGGGCTATAGGGGCTATAGGGGGCTATAGGGGGCTATAGGGGCTATAGGGGGCTATAGGGAGCTATAGGGGGCTATACTGGCTATAGGGGGCTATAGGGGGCTATAGGGGCTATAGGGGGCTATAGGGGGCTATAGGGGGCTATAGGGCAATAGGGGCTATAGGGGTATAGGGGGCTATAGGGGCTATAGGAAGCTATAGGGGGCTATAGGGGCTATAGGGGGCTATGGGGGCTATAGGGGGCTATAGGGGCTATAGGGGCTATAGGGGCTATAGGGGGCTATGGGGGCTATAGGGGGCTATAGGGAGCTATGGGGCTATACTGGCTATAGGGGGCTATAGGGGCTATAGGGGCTATAGGGGCTATAGGGGGCTATAGGGGGCTATAGGGGGCTATAGGGGGCTATAGGGGGCTATAGGGGCTATAGGGGCTATAGGGGGCTATAGGGAGCTATAGGGGGCTATAGGAGGGGCTATGGGGGCTATAGGGGCTATAGGGCTGGGGGCTATAGGGGGCTATACTGGCTATAGGGGGCTATAGGGGGCTATAGGGGGCTATAGGGGCTATAGGGGGCTATAGGGGGCTATAGGGGGCTATAGTGGCTATAGGGGGCTATAGGGGGCTATAGGGGCTATAGGGGCTATAGGGGGCTATAGGGGGCTATACTGGCTATAGGGGGCTATAGGGGGCTATAGGGGTCTATGGGGCTATAGGGGGCTATGGGGCTATAAGGGTCTATGGGGCTATAGGGATCTATGGGGCTATAGAGGATGTATGGGGCTATAAGGGTCTATGGGGCTATAGGGGTCTATGGGGCTATAGGGGGCTATGGGGCTATAGGGGGCTATGGGGCTATAGGGGGCTATAGGGGCTATAGGGGGCTATAGGGGGCTATAGGGGGCTATAGGGGGCTATAGGGGGCTATAGGGGCTATAGGGGGCTATAGGGGGCTATAGGGGGCTATAGGGGCTATAGGGGCTATAGGGGCTATAGGGGCTATAGGGGCTATAGGGGGCTATGCCCAAACTGCCCTTCCCCCGCCCCCCCCCGAACCAAACCAACTCCGGGGGGGGAAGGGGGTGATGGTGTCACCCCACCCCCCCCACCCCCCCCACATCCGGTCGGGCCCCCTCGGCGTCAGCTCCTGACGCACGTCCCCCCCCATGCGGGCACACACATGACACATACATGACACAGGCGTGACACACACGTGACACACACGTGACACCTGTGGGGCAGGAGCAGCCCGCGGCTGTTTGCTGTTCCCCCCCCCCACCGAAGGCTCGCACTTCTGCGCCCCATGGGGGGAGAAGGGGCTGTGGGGCTGGAGGTGTCTCTATGGGGCAGGGTCTTTATGGGGCAGGACGTGCCTCTATAGGGCAGGAGGTGTCTCTATGGGGCAGGAGGTATCTCTATGGGGCAGGACGTGCCTCTATAGGGCAGGAGGTGTCTCTATGGGGCTGGATCTCTATGGGGCAGGACGTGCCTCTATAGGGCAGGAGGTGTCTCTATGGGCCAGGAGGTATCTCTATGGGGCAGGACGTGCCTCTATAGGGCAGGAGGTGTCTCTATGGGGCTGGATCTCTATGGGGCAGGACGTGCCTCTATAGGGCCAGAGGTCTCTCTATGGGCCAGGAGGTATCTCTATGGGGCAGGACGTGCCTCTATAGGGCAGGAGGTGTCTCTATGGGGCTGGATCTCTATGGGGCAGGACGTGCCTCTATAGGGCCAGAGGTCTCTCTATGGGCCAGGAGGTATCTCTATGGGGCAGGACGTGCCTCTATAGGGCAGGAGGTGTCTCTATGGGGCTGGATCTCTATGGGGCAGGACGTGCCTCTATAGGGCCAGAGGTCTCTCTATGGGCCAGGAGGTATCTCTATGGGGCAGGACGTGCCTCTATAGGGCAGGAGGTGTCTCTATGGGGCTGGATCTCTATGGGGCAGGACGTGCCTCTATAGGGCCAGAGGTCTCTCTATGGGCCAGGAGGTATCTTTATGGGGCAGGACGTGCCTCTGTAGGGCCGGAGGTCTCTCTATGGGGCAGGAGGTGTGTCTATGGGGCAGGATGTGTGTCTATGGGGCAGGTGTCGCTATGGGGCAGGAGGTGTCCCTATGGGGCTCTCTATGGGGCTCTCTATGGGGGTCTCTCTATGGGGCTTTCTAGGGGGCTCTCTCTAGGGGGCTGTCTTTATGGGGCTCTCTATGGAGCAGGATCTCTCTCTATGGGGCAGGATCTCTCTCTATGGGGCTCTCTATGGGGCAGGATCTCTAGGGGGCTCTCTAGGGGGCTCTCTATGGGACAGGATCTCTCTCTGGGGCTCTATGGGGCTTTCTATGGGGATCTCTATGGGGCAGGATCTCTACGGGGCTCGCTCTCTCTATGGGGCTTGCTGTCTCTATGTGGCTCTCTATGGTGTTCTCTATGGGGCAGGACCTCTATGGGGCAGAATCTTTCTCTATGGGGCTCTCTATGGGGCAGGATCTCAATGGGGCAGGATCTCTCTATGGGGCTCTCTATGGGTCTCTCTATGGGTCTCGCTCTCTCTCTCTATGGGGTAGGATCTCTATGGGGCTCTCTATGGGTCCCACTCTCTCTCTCTATGGGGCAGGATCTCTCTCTATGGGGCTCTCTATGGGTCTCTCTCTCTCTCTCTATGGGTCTCTCTCTCTCTCTATGGGGCTCTCTATGGGTCCCGCTCCCTCTCTCTGTGGGTCAGGATCTCTCTCTCTATGGGGCAGGATCTCTCTCTATGGGTCCCGCTCTCTCTCTATGGGTCAGGATCTCTCTCTCTATGGGGCAGGATCTCTCTCTATGGGTCCCGCTCTCTCTCTATGGGTCTCTCTATGGGTCCCGTTCTCTCTCTCTATGGGTCCCTCTCCCTCTCTCTATGGGGCAGGATGTGGGGGGCCGGGGGGAGCCTCTGCGGCTCGCGGGGTTTCCGCTGCTGCCGTCGCTGACGTCACCGCGGCCCCCCCTCCCCCTCACCTCCCCCCTCCCGCTGCCGGCGTTGCCCAATGCGGGGGGAGGGGCGGAGGGTTCGGGCCCCTCCCCCCACCGCAGCACCACGTGGGTGGTCCCGGGGGGCGGGGCTCCCCATAGGAGCCCTCTATGGGGCAGTCAGTGCGCCCCATAGGAGACCATATGGGTCTATGGGTGCTCCCCATAGATCTATGGGTGCTCCGCATAGCAGCCCTCCATGGGTCAATGGGTGCTCCCCATAGATCTATGGGTGCTCCCCATAGCAGCTCTCTATGGGTCAATGGGTGCTCCCCATAGATCTATGGGTGCTCCCCATAGCAGCTCTCTATGGGTCAGTGGGTGCTCCCCATAGATCTATGGGTGCTCCCCATAGCAGCCCTCCATGGGTCAATGGGTGCTCCCCATAGATCTATGGGTGCTCCCCATAGCAGCCCTCTATGGGTCAATGGGTGCTCCCCATAGATCTATGGGTCCCCTCTATAGGTGCTGTCTGTGGGTCAGTGGGTCCTCCCCGTAGAGCTGTGGGTGCTCCCCATATCCATGGGTGCTCCCCATAGATCTATGGGTCCCCTCTATAGGTGCTGTCTGTGGGTCAGTGGGTGCTCCCCATAGATCTATGGGTGCTCCCCATAGCAGCCATCTGTGGGTCAATGGGTGCTCCCCATAGATCTATGGGTGCTCCCCATAGCAGCCATCTGTGGGTCAATGGGTGCTCCCCATAGATCTATGGGTGCTCCCCATAGCAGCCATCTGTGGGTCAATGGGTGCTCCCCATAGATCTATGGGTGCTCCCCATAGCAGCCATCTGTGGGTCAATGGGTGCTCCCCATAGATCTATGGGTCTCCTCTAAGATTCCCCCCCCCACCGGGACACCCCTTGACCCCGCCCCCTCCCGTTGGCCCCGCCCCCCCCCCCCCGCCCCGGTCCCGCCGCAGCCCCACGGGGGGTCCCGGCGCTGACGCGCGTGGGGGGGGGGGCCGAGACCCGGGGGGGGAGGGGGGGAAATGAGTCAATGGGGGAGGGGGGAGGGACCCGGGGGGGGGGGCATGGGGGGGGGGAGGGTGTCCACGCGCGGCGGGGTCACGGGGGGAGGAGGGGGGGGATGGATCCGGTGCGGGCCCGATCCTGGTCCAGGTCCATCCCGGTCCAGGTGCACCCCAGTTCTGGACTGGGATCATCCCCATTGCAATAACTGGAACCGGTGCCTTTATGGACCCAATCCCGGTCCAGGTCCATCCCGGTCCAGGTCCATCCCGGTCCAGGTGCATCCCAGTTCTGGACCGGGATCATTCCCATTACAATAACTGGAACCGGTGCCGTTATGGACCCAGCGATGGGACCGAGCCCAGTCCAGGTCCATCCCGGTCCAGGTGCATCCCAGTTCTGGACCGGGATCATTCCCATTACAATAACTGGAACCGGTGCCGTTATGGACCCAGCAATGGGACCGAGCCCAGTCCAGGTCCATCCCGGTCCAGGTGCATCCCAGTTCTGGACTGGGATCATCCCCATTGCAATAACTGGAACCGGTGCCTTTATGGACCCAATCCCGGTCCAGGTCCATCCCGGTCTAGGTCCATCCCGGTCCAGGTCCATCCCAGTCGAGGTGCATCCCAGTTCTGGACCGGGATCATTCCCATTACAATGACTGGAACCGGTGCCGTTATGGACCCAGCAATGGGCCCAATCCCGGTCCAGGTCCATCCCGGTCCAGGTGCATCCCAGTCCAGGTTCATCCCGGTCCAGGTGCATCCCAGTTCTGGACTGGGATCATCCCCATTGCAATGACTGGAACCGGTGCCGTTATGGACCCAGCAATGGGACCGATCCTGGTCCAGGTTCATCCAGGTCCATGTTCATCCCAGAACAGGTTCATCCCTGTCCAGGTCCTTCCCGGTTCTGGACTGGGATCATCCCCATTACAATAACTGGACCCGGTGCCGGTATGGACCCAGCAATGGGACCGATCCCGGTCCAGGTGCATCCCGGTCCAGGTGCATCCAGGTCCAGGTTCATCCCAGTTCTGGACTGGGATCATCCCCACTGCAATGATTGGAGCCGATGTCGTTATGGACCCTGCAATGGGACCAGTCCCTGTGCAGGTACTAATCCCCATTCCTTTATGGACCCCGGTGCGGGATCGGTCCCAGTCCACGTCTATCCCAGTTCTGGACCGGGATCATTCCCATTACAATGACCGGTCCCAGTGCTGTTACAAACCCTGGTGTGAGCCCGATCCTGGTCCAGGTCCATCCCGGTCCAGGTCCATCCCGGTTCTGGACCGGGATCATCCCCACTGCAATGATTGGAGCCGATGTCATTATGGACCCTGCAATGGGAGCAATCCCTGTGCAGGTACTAATCCCATTATGGACCCCACAATGGGACCAATCCCAATGCGGGACCAGTCCTGGTGCTGTTATGGACCCTGCAATGGGACCGATCCCAGTGCGGGCCTGATCCTGGTCCAGGTTCATCCCGGTTCAGGTCCATCCCGGTTCTGGACTGGGATCATCCGCATTACACTGACTGGTCCCGGTGCTCTTATGGACCCATCAATGGGCCTGATCCTGGCCCAGGTTCATCCCGGTCCAGGTCCATCCCAGTTCTGGAATGGGATCATCCCCATTGCAATGACTGGACCCAATGCCGTTATGGACCCATCAATGGGCCTGATCCTGGCCCAGGTTCATCCCGGTCCAGGTCCATCCCAGTTCTGGACCGGGATCATTCGCATTACAATGCCCGGTCCCAGTGCCATTATGGACTCAGCAATGGGACCGATCCTGGTCCAACTTCATCCCAGTTCTGAACCAGAACCATCCCCATTACAATGCCCGGTCCCAGTGCCATTATGGACTCAGCAATGGGACCGATCCTGTCCAACTTCATCCCAGTTCTGAACCAGAACCATCCCCATTACAATGCCCGGTCCCAGTGCCATTATGGACTCAGCAATGGGACCGATCCTGGTCCAACTTCATCCCAGTTCTGAACCAGAACCATCCCATTACAATGCCCGGTCCCAGTGCCATTATGGACTCAGCAATGGGACCGATCCTGGTCCAACTTCATCCCAGTTCTGAACCAGAACCATCCCCATTACAATGCCCGGTCCCAGTGCCATTATGGACTCAGCAATGGGACCGATCCTGGTCCAACTTCATCCCAGTTCTGAACCAGAACCATCCCCATTACAATGCCCGGTCCCAGTGCCGTTATGGACTCAGCAATGGGACCGATCCTGGTCCAACTTCATCCCAGTTCTGAACCAGAACCATCCCCATTACAATGCCCGGTCCCAGTGCCGTTATGGACTCAGCAATGGGACCGATCCTGGTCCAACTTCATCCCAGTTCTGAACCAGAACCATCCCCATTACAATGCCCGGTCCCAGTGCCGTTATGGACTCAGCAATGGCACCGACCCCATTGCGGGCCCGATCCTGCTCCATCTCCATCCCGGTCCCGGCTCCCAGCCCGATGCTATGGGGGAGCGATGATGATGATGATGATGATGATGATGATGATGATGATGATGATGATGGTGATGGTGTGTGTGTGTGTGTGCATCTCCCGTTACCCCCCCGTGCGGGGTGAATGGAGGTGGGGGGGGGTCCCGCCGCCCCCCGCCGTGTCCGTGGGGGGTTTCTCTCCCCCCGGTGCGTTGCTGAATGGAAAAGCCGTGACTCACGCGTGTGTCATCGCCAACGGCGCCCGCGCCGCCGTATAAATGGGGCCGGCGTCGAACCGGGCGTCACGCGGGGACACCGGACACGCTCCCGCCGCCCCACGCGAGGACAAACGGGACACAACCGGACACCCCCCCTCCTCCTCCTCCCCCCCAACCCCCCCTTCTTTAACCCCTTTGCAACCCGTGCCCCCCCCCCACCCGTGTTGTGGGGAAGAACGGGAAAGAAACGGGGAAAAACGGGAGGGGGGGCAGTGAAACGGCGCGAGTGGGAAACGCGTCTGGGTGCGTGGGAGCGTGGGGCTGAGCGGGTGCAGGGAGCGTGGCTTTGGCGTGGAGAGCGTTGGAAGCGGTTTTGGGGTGCGTGGAAGCGTTTTGGGGGTGCGTGGAAGCGTTTTTGACTGCGTGGAAGCGTTTCTGGGGGTGCGTGGAGGAGTTTCTGCAGTGCGTGGAAGCGTTTGGGGTGCGTGGAAGCGTTTGGGGTGCATGGGAAAGTGGCCGTGAGCGCGTAAGGGGGAGCGCGGCCGTGGCACCGGGAGCGTGTTTTGAGTGCGTGGAAGCGTTTTCGGGGTGCGTGGAAGCGTTTTCGGGGTGCGTGGAAGCGTTTTCGGGGTGCGTGGAAGCGTTTTTGGGGTGCGTGGACGTTTGGAGGTGTGCCCCTGAGTGGAAACGGGGCTGTGACAGCGCGAACGTGGCCGTGAGCGGGTAAGTGGGAGCGCGGCCGTGGCCTCGGGAGCGAGTTTCGGGTGCGTGGAAGCGTTTTTGGCTGCGTGGAAGCGTTGGAACCGCATCCGAGCCCCTGCCCCGTTCCAAGCTGAGCGGCCCCGTGCCCCCGGCTCCGCGCTTTGCCCCGTTCCCGTTCCCCATCCCTGCCTGTATCCGCGCTTGTGCAACCCCCCCCCCCACATCCCCATCCTCACCCCCCCACCCGTGGGTCCCATCCCGGCCCCGTGGGGGCACCCTCCGGCCCCGCCATGACAAGTAAGTGCCACGCTTCTGATGATGGGGGGGGACGGGACACGAGTGGGAGGTCGTGATTGGAGGAGGGGGACCCCCAGAGGTTGGGGACCACGTCCCGTCCCCCCCCATAACATAGAGTGGGGGGGGGGGGTGTCCACGGATGGATCCTGCCCCACATCCCTCCCCCCACAAACACCCCCCCCCCCCTTCCCTCCGCCAACGGCGGGACCGGGCGCGTCCATCCCCGTGGCCTCGGGGCGCGGGCAGCTGCCGCCGCGCCTCAAAGCCACAAACGGCCCCGGCGCGCACCTGCCCCGCCCGCGGCGGCTCCGCCCCCCATGTGTGGGGCAGAGGTGTGGGGGGGGGGGTCAATGTGTGGGGCAGAGCGAGGAGGGGGGGGATGTGGGTCAATGTGTGGGGTGTCTGCGGGTCAATGTGTGGGGCAGAGGGGGGTCAATGTGTGGGGGGGGTGTGGGGGTCAATAAGTGGGGCAGAAGGGGGTCAATGGGGAGGGGTTCATATCCTGGACCCCCCCTCCCCATCCCAACCCCCCCCCCGCTCCGGTGTGTGCCCCCCCCCATTGGGGCCGCCCCTGACTCACCCGCATCAAACTTTCCAGCCTGGACCGCACAGGACGCGCCGCCCCCCCCGGCTCCATCCCACCGGGAAGGGCCGGGAATGACGGGATCCTGAGCCCGAAATCCCGGGATCCCCCCCCCCCCGTTCAGGGGCTCCCACTCTGGACCCCGGGATCCCCCTCTCGGGAATACCGGGAGCATCCCCTTAGGGATCCCCTCATGCGAGGTCTCCCCATTCAGGGTCTCCCCACTCGGGATCCCGGGATTACCCCACTTGGGAACACCGGGACCCCCCCCCCCCCCTTTTGCGATCCCCCATTCATTATCCCGGGATTATCCCACTCAGGATCCCTCCATTTGCAATCCCCCCACTCGGAATCTCCCACTCGGGATCCCCTCACTGGGGGTCCCCCACTCGTTATCCCGGGATTATCCCACACAGTAACACCGGGATCCCCCCCTTTTGTCATCCCCCCACTCCTTATTCCGGGGTTATCCCACTTGGGAACACCGCGATCCCCCCCCCTTTTGCCATCTCCCACTCCTTATTCCGGGGTTATCCCACTCGGGATCCCCTCACTGGAGGTCTCCCACTCGTTATCCTGGGATTATCCCACTCGGGATCCCCCATTTGAGATCCCCCCACTCAGAGTCTCCCACTCGGGATTATCCCACTCGTTATCCCGGAATTATCCCACTCGGGAACACCGCGACCCCCTCCCCTTTTGTCATCCCCCAATCCTTATTCCAGGGTTATCCCAGTCGGGATCCCCCCATTTAAGATTCCCCCCTTTTGCCATCCCCCACTCGTTATCCCAGCCTTATCCCACTCGGGATCCCCCCCATTTGGGATCCCCCATTTGGAATCCTCCCACTCGGGTTTATCCCCATTAACGGGGGTCTCCCACCCATTATCCCCGCATACCCCACTCGGGACCCCCCCTCTTCCCCCCTGTATCCCAGAATCCCCCGCTCTGGATGTGCCCCCCCCGCCCCACTCGTGTCCGTGTCCGTGTCCGCAGGGGCTCCGTGGCGGGCGCTGTTCGCTCTCCTGGGGCTGTGGCCGGGGCTGTGGCTGGGGCCGTGCCCGGGCCTTGCGGGCCCCCCCCGCCCGCGGCCCCCGGACCCCCGCACCGAGCTCGACGCCATCGTCAGCCTCGCCAAGGCGCTGCTCGGCGACACCAAAGCTTTCCTCGCACTCCTCGTGGGTACCAACCCCGACCCCATCCCCACCCCATCCCCACCCCATCCCCATCCCATCCCCATCCCCACCCCATCCCCATCCCCATCCCATCCCCATCCCCATCCCATCCCCATCCCCATCCCATCCCCATCCCCATCCCCATCCCCATCCCCATCCCATCCCATCCCCATCCCCATCCCATCCCCACCCATCCCCATCCCCATCCCATCCCCATCCCCATCCCCATCCCCATCCCCATCCCATCCCATCCCCATCCCCATCCCCATCCCCATCCCATCCCCATCCCCATCCCCATCCCCACCCCATCCCCACCCCATCCCCACCCCCACCCCATCCCATCCCATCCCATCCCCATCCCATCCCATCCCCATCCCCATCCCCATCCCCATCCCCATCCCCATCCCCATCCCCATCCCCATCCCATCCCCACCCCCACCCATCCCCATCCCATCACCATCCCCATCCCATCCCATCCCATCCCCATCCCCATCCCATCCCCATCCCCATCCCCATCCCCATCCCCATCCCCATCCCATCCCATCCCCATCCCATCCCCATCCCCATCCCATCCCCATCCCATCCCCATCCCCATCCCATCCCCATCCCCATCCCCATCCATCCCCATCCCCATCCCCATCCCCATCCCCATCCTCATCCCATCCCCATCCCCATCCCATCCCCATCCCCATCCCCACCCCCCCCCTTGGTGCCCCCGCATTGGGTGACACACCCCCCCCCCCCCCCCCCCCCGCTTTCCATTTATGTCGCCGACAGAAATCGCGATTCCCGGCGGAGGGGGAGCATAAACTGGATTCGCTGCCCGTGCTCTCCATGAGCGCCCTGGAGCTCGCCAATATCCAGGTTGGGAGCGGGAAGGGACACGCGTGGGGATGGGGGGGTCCAATTGGGAAGGGGATGGGGGGGGCCGTGGGGTCCCCAATGGGCAGCGGGACCCCCCCCGAGTGTTTGGGTTCCCCCCCCGGGGGTCCGGGTCCTCAAGGGGGTCTCTAAGCGGGGTCCCTCATGGGTTCGGATCCCCCCGTGTGTTCGGGTCCCCACGATGGGTTCGGGTTCTCCCAATGGGTCTGAATCCCAATCGAAGAGTTTGGGTCCCCGGGATGGGTTCGGGTTCCCCCATGGCTCCGGTCCCCCCCATGGCTTTGGTTCCGCCCAATGCCTCCGGTTCTCCCCCATTGGGTTCCTGTCCCCCAATGGGTCCGTTTCCCCCCACCGCTCCGTTTCTCCCCCATGGCTCCGGTCCCCCCCCATGACTCCGATTCCCCTCATGGCTCCAGTTCCCCCTCATGGGTTCGGGTCCCCCTTATGGGTTCCTGTCCCTCCATGGGTCCAGTTCCCCCCCATGGGTCCGGTTCCCCCCCACGGGTCTGGTTCCCCCCCATGGGTCTGAGTCCCAATCCAATGCTTTGGGTCCCCGGGATGGGTTCGGGTCCCCCAATGCCTCCGGTTCCCCCCCATTGGGTTCCTGTCCCCCCATGGGTCCGTTTCCCCCCACGGGTCCGGTTCCCCCCCATGGGTTCCTGTCCCTCCATGGGTCCGGTTCCCCACACGGCTCCGGTTCCCCCCCATGGGTCTGAGTCCCAATCGAAGAGTTTGGGTCCCCGGGATGGGTTCGGGTCCCCCCCATGGCTCCGGTTCCCGCCCATTGGGTTCCTGTCACCCCATGGGTCCGGTTCCCCCCCGGCTCCGGTTCCCCCCGTGGGTCCTGTTCCCCCCCCCCCCCGGCTCCGGTTCCCCCCGTGGGTCCTGTTCCCCCCCCCCGGCTCCGGTTCCCCCCGTGGGTCCTGTTCCCCCCCCCCGGCTCCGGTCCCTGACGGGTCCCGGTGCGGGTCAGGCTGCGGCGGCTCTGGCCCGGCTGAGCTCGGACCTGCAGCGGTACCGGCGGCACCTGGAGTGGCTGCGCCGAGCGGGGCCCGCGCTGCGCCCGCTGGAGCCGGAGCTGGGAGCGCTGCTGGCGCGCCTGGAGCGCCTGGGGCGGAGCCTCGACCTGCTGGTAGGCGGGGCTTGGCGGCGACGGGCCAATGGCGAGGCGGTGCGGCGGGGAAGGGGCGGGGACGGGGGCGTGGGGACGGGGCTGCGCTCACCTGGACGAATGGGAGCGGGCTTCGCGGCGGGGCGGGGCTTCCACCAATGGGAGAGCCGGGTGGGAATGGGGGCGTGGCTTCTCTCACCTGGATGAATGGGGGCGGGCTTCGCGTCCGGGCTGGGCTTAGACAAGGGGGCGTGGCTTCTACCAATGGGAGAGGCGTGCGTGAATGGGGGCGGGGCATTGATCAGCTGTACGAACGGGGACGGGTTTCGGGGCGGGGATTGGGGGGGAATGGGCGGGGCTTCCCCCGCGCTGAGCTCGCCCGCGGCACACGCGTGAGCTCGCACATGCATGACCACGAGTGGACACTCATAAACACGCGTGGACACGCAATACCACGCATGACCACGCATGGACACGCATGGATACGCAATACCACGCATGAACACGCAATACCACGAGTGGACACGCATGAACACGCATAAACACGCAATACCACGCATGATCACGCAGTACCACGCGTGGACACGCAGTACCACGCATAACCACGCTTGGACACACAATACAACGCATAAACACGCATAAACACGTATGGACACGCAATACCACGCGTGGACACGCACGAACATCAATGATAACGCAGTGCCACACGTGGACATGCAATACCACGCATAAACACGCAATATCACGCGTGGACAGGCGTGACCACGCATAAACACACATGGACACGCATGACGACGCTTGATCATGCAATACCACGAATAAACACGCAATACCACGAGTGGACACGCATGAACACGCATAAACACGCAATACCACGCACGGACACGCAATACCACGCGTGGACACGCATGCACACGCAAAAACATTTATGGACACGCAATACCACGCATGACTATGCAATACCACTCGTGGACACGCATAAACACGCATGGACAGGCAATACCACGCATGACCACACAATACCACGCGTGGATACGCATAAACACGCATGGACACGTGATACCACGCATGAGCACACAATACAACGCGTGGACATGCATGGGCACGCATAAACACGTAATACCACGCATGGACACGCAAAAACACGCATGGACACGCAATAACACGCGTGGACACGCATGGACACGCAATAACACGCGTGGACACGCATGGACACGCAATACCACCCATGCCCACGCGTGTTCCCCCCCCCTCCACAGCTCTCCCGTTTGAGCCTCCCTCGTCCCAGCCCCCCCCAGACCCCGCTGCCGGCTCCGGGCTCCCCGTGGGCCGCGGTCCGCGCCGGCCACGCCGTGCTCCAGAGCCTCCACCTCTACCTGGACTGGGCATCGAGGGCCCTGGTGCTGCTCCGCAACAAGCTGTGACCCCCTATTTATTGCTATTTATTGGCCACGCCCCTAGTCTATTAATTAATTAATTAATTATTGATTATTAATTATTGGGGAGAACGCATCCCCTCCTCCCCCCCCCCCATGCGCTCAGGGACCCCCCAACGCGTCCCCTCCCGTGTGGGAGATGTTATTTATTGACTCGGGCCCCGCTCGGCCCCGTTTTGTGTCGTGGATCGGAGCGAGGAAGGAATAAAAGGATGGAAGTGAGAGGATGAGGAGAGATCCTGGGGGGGGGGAAGGGGGAGGGGGGAGGGGGGAAAGGGGGGGGGAAAGGGAGAAAAAAGAGGGGGAAGGGAAGGAAAAGGGGGGATGCAGGCAGGGATGGGGGATGCAGGAAGGGATGGGGGATGCAGGCAGGGATGGGGGATACAGGCAGGGATGGGGGGATCCAGGCAGGGATGGGGGATGCAGGCAGGGATGGGGGATGCAGGCAGGGATGGGGGATGCAGGCAGGGATGGGGGATGCAGGCAGGCATGGGGGATGCAGGCAGGGATGGGGGATGCAGGCAGGGATGGGGGATGCAGGCAGGGATGAGGGATGCAGGCAGGGATGGGGGGATGCAGGCAGGGATGGGGGGATACAGGCAGGGATGGGGGATACAGGCAGGGATGGGGGGATGCAGGCAGGGATGGGGGATGCAGGCAGGGATGGGGGATACAGGCAGGGATGGGGGGGATGCAGGCAGGGATGGGGGATGCAGGCAGGGATGGGGGATGCAGGCAGGGATGGGGGATGCAGGCAGGGATGGGGGATGCAGGCAGGGATGGGGGATACAGGAAGGGATGGGGGATGCAGGCAGGGATGGGGGATGCAGGCAGGGATGGGGGATGCAGGCAGGGATGGGGGATGCAGGCAGGGATGGGGGATACAGGCAGGGATGGGGGATGCAGGCAGGGATGGGGGATGCAGGCAGGGATGAAGGGATACAAGCAGGGATGGGGGGATGCAGGCAGGGATGGGGGATGCAGGCAGGGTGAAGGGATACAAGCAGGGATGGGGGGATGCACCCCCACTCCATTGGGAAGCACTGGGCCGGGGGGGGGACACCCCAAGACCCCCCCAGCCCCCAATGAATGACCCCAACCCCTGTGCTCCGGAGTGGGGGGGGGAGTGGGTGCAGAGCATCTTTATTGACACCCCATCACCCCCCAATGGAGGCAGGACCCCCCCTTAAGGCATTAAACCCCCCCTCCCCCCACAATGATGCGAGGGGGGGGAGGGGCTCATGGCGGGGGGGGCAGGGCTCGGGGGGGGTCCTGTGAGGAGCTGGGGGGGGCCTGGTCCTCGGGGGGCTCCTCCTCGGGGGGGGGGTCCCAGGGGAAGGAGAGCCCCAGCCCCGCCATGCGCTCCCGGTACACGCGGTCGAAGCGGGAGCTCTGCTCCGGGCTCAGGTGGTTCTTCCAGTCCCCGGAGATCCCTGCGGGGGGGCGCCGGGATGGAGACCCCCGGAGCGCGAGCATCACAGCCCTGTCCCCCTATCACCTACCCCACGTACCCTATAGCCCGTATATCCCGTACATCCCATATATCCTATATCCCATATATCCTATATCCCATATATCCCATACCCCATATATCCCATATATCCTATATCCCATATATCCCGTATATCCCATATATCCCATATATCCCATATATCCCATATATCCTATATCCCATATATCCCATATATCCTATATCCCATATATCCCATATATCCTATATCCCATATATCCCATATATCCTATATCCCATATATCCCATATATCCCATATATCCCATACCCCATATCCCATATATCCCATATATCCATACCCCATATCCCATACCCCATATATCCCATATATCCCATATCCCATATATCCCATATATCCTGTATCCCATATACCCCATATGCCCTATATCCCATATATCCCATACATCCCATATCCCATACATCCCATATCCCCTATATCCCATATCCCATATCTCCCCTATATCCCATACCCCATAAATCCAATATAACCCCTATATCCCATACTCCATAAATCCCATATATCCCATACATCCCATATCCCATATATCCCATATCCCACGTTTCCCATACCACGTAAATCCCATATACCCTATATCCCACATGCTATACCCCATATCCCATTTATCCCCTATCTCCAATATATCCCATCTATCCCATACCCCATTTCCCATGTATCCCAGGTATCCCATCTATCCCATGTATCCCATCTATTGCATGTATCTCATCTAGCCCATATCCTATCTATCCCATGTATCCCATCTACCCCATACCCATATTCCGTGTATCCCAGGTATCCCATATCCCATCCATCCCATGTATCCCATATCCCATCCATCCCATGCATCCCATCCATCCCATGTATATCCCATCCATCCCATATGTATCCCATATCTATCACATGTCTATCCCATTTCCATCCCGTATCTATCCCATGCCCATCCCATGCCTATCCCATATCCACCCCATGTCCACCCCATGTCCATCCCATGTCCACCCTACATCTATCTCATCTCCATCCCATGCCGACCCCATGCCCACCCTACATCTATCTCATCTCCATCCCATGCCGACCCCATGCCCACCCCACGCCCACCCCACGCCCACCCCATGCCCACCCCACGCCCACCCCACGCCCACCCCACGCCCACCCCGTGCCCACCCCGTTCCCCCCTTGCCCCCGCACCCTTGCGCAGGAAGGGTCCCCTCCGCAGGTCCAGGATGAAGAGCGGGGAGAGGCTGAAGTTGCTCATCCGGTTGCGGCTCATGGCCGCGAAGGAGGCGTTGGCCACGACCGCGTCCAGCGCAGCGCCCCCCAGCGGCCGGCCCAGGAACGCGCAGAGGCGCTCGACGCTGCCCCGCAGGTCCTGGAGGGAGAGAGAGGAGACCCGGGATGGGAACGGGAGGGGAACGGGAGGGGAACGGGAGGGGAACGGGAGGGGAACGGGATGGGAACGGGA